>NC_056728.1:133086724-133114224 GCF_019279795.1 Protopterus annectens
AAATCAATTAACAGAAGAAGTTTGTCCACAGAGGAAACACAGGGAAAATAATGAAACATAATAAAAAGTATAGACTATATGAAATGGTAAGCAGTCATGTCAAAAAGCACAAATAAGGATGGGGCGTGGCCAAGATGAGCCCAGAGTAGCAGCTTTTCTTATCAACTCTGCCTTTACAGAACTTTGACAGGAAATATTGATATAAACTTCCCTAATAATAGTTTTTTTTTATTTTAATTAATTCTTTAAAATATATATTAGGGTAGTATATAAAAAATTTCAAGTAGATTTTAAGTTTTCCTGTCAAAGTTACACTTGGAAGTACTACAGTAAAAGACAGGATGAGCTTCACTAAATCTTCTCGTCAAGAGACAACTGTAAAAAAAAGAACTACAGTCATTACTAACTACTATTCAGGAACTAAGTGTCAAGATAGACAAAATGGATATAAAAATTGACAATTTCAAAGAAAAGTGTTCTCACCAAATGGACATTCTACATGAAGATTTATTGCAACAGAAGAAGCAGATTTCAGGAATGGAAACTGCATTAAGTGAAATGGATAACAGACTTCAGGAGAGTGAACATAATGTTGAGTTCCTGTTAAAGCAAAATTCTCTTCTTCAGACAAAGGTTGATGACCTTGAGAACAGGTCCTGTAGGAATAATGTGAGAATTTTTGGCTTACCGGATAACATAGAGGGAAAATAATATGGACATTTTTTATCTTCCTGGTTGCCTGAAGTACTTGAACTGCCGGAGGCTGTTTCATATGGTATTGAAAGAGCCCATAGATCAATGGTGACATCTAAAAACACCAAGAGTAATTATACTAAATCTGTTATTGTAAAGTTCCTATCAGCCTATGATAAGGAAATGGTACTAAAGACTGCGTGGGCAAAATCCCCAATCAAACTGAAGGACAATATTATACGCTTTGATAATGACTATCATCAAAAAGGAAAATTTTCTTGCCTTTAGTCAGAGAACTAAAAAGTAATAAAATAAAAACCCATTTGCTTTTTCCTGCAAGACTGAAAATATTTTATCAAGATGGTTTTAAATTTTTTGATGACCTAGACAATGCAATAACGTATATAAAATCTAATAACATTCTGGAAAAAGTAGATGAAGTGGAGTGGGCCGTTCCTAGTCTTAAAAGGAATGCTGAGAACAACACTTAGAAAACATTTGACCCTAAAAAAAAAAAAAGAGGAATCATAACAAGTGCATATTTGCACTTGATTCACTCAGTTGAGGAAATGAAACCGGACATCCAGGTGAGCTTTTGGTATTATATTTAATGTAATGTAAATTGGTTAACTAAATAGTTGTCTATTTTGTTTTGTAGAATAGTCGTTTGTTGGGTTTTTTTTTTCATTTGTACTATTTGTTTAAGATTAATTATCTTAATGTTTATTGGTTTGATTCCCATGGATGCAGTGATTCTCCTGTCTCAGATATCTATGCTTCCAGATGTCTTGTAGTGGTGCTTATCATTAGGGGGCGTATTTGTTTATCTTGATTTTGGTTCTTATAGTGGTTGGAAAGCTTTTATTTAGTTATAATTGCTGTATTTGTATTTTAGTTGATTTATGGTTAATTGTTTGATAAAGGAATCTTGTATGATGGCCTGATGTATAGTTGCAGAATTGCTGTGCTAGTGATGGTACTTCTGACTCGGGATGTGAGTGGCAGTGTGGCTGGAGTAATGGTAAGGCTTTGTTGTCGTTTCCAATTTGTTGATGTGTTTATTTGGAGGCTCTGGTTTGGTGCTCTAGCACTGTAGAGACGTGTGGTGTTGTTTGTGTTAATTGTATGTTTTGGTGCCTGTGTGCTTTGGTCGGGGATTAACCGGAGAGTCTGGTTGATAGTGTGGTGAAGCTTTGCTTGATAGCTGTCATTGCTTCGTGTTGTATATGCAAGTTTTTTTTTTCTTTCTTTCTCATCTCTCTTGGTATAGAGGGAGTCTCGAGACATTGCCTTATATGTAGTTAAGTAATGTTTTACTTACTATTTCCCGCCAGAACTTTGAAAGCTTTATCTTCATGATGAGCTCGAGACTGTGATATCCATCGCGGCTGGAAAGCTCGGAGCTTTCTTAAAACGTCATCATGAAGGAGTCGGAAGTAAATTGATCTTCTGATCCTCACCAGGAAGCTATTGACTCAAATTTGTTTCCTCATACAGCATACGGAAAGAAGATATAACTAGATTACTACTTTCAACTTATTGTAAGACATTATATGCGATAATCTCTTAAATAAATAGGGATTATACTACACATGTAGCCTAAATACTTTTTCTGATCATCATAGGTATTCTTGAGCCTTATGTATTTAAAAACAAATAGTATTCTCATAAAATATTTGCTTTATGTATGACAAGGGTGCCGATATCTTGATGAGAAATACTAATTGTGATGTGTGCATTTTTGGAATATTTAATAACGTTACAAGCTGTTTATATATTTGTGTTACATGTACATTTTTTATAACTATTGACTTGCTGAGAAAATATTCATGAAGCATTTATCAAAATGTTAAATGTATAGACGTATATAATAGGTTATCTCAGTTATTTTATGAATGCATTTGTGTAGTAGGCTGATAGGCTGATATGTACCACATAGGCAGCAATAATATTGCAAGGACAGGTGCATTAAAAATAGTTAGATCTGTTTATCATTAGAAAATGTGAAATTTTGTTTTGTTAATGAAATAGCTTTTCAAAATTCAAAGATAGTATAAGCTATAATTGAATAATAAAAAGCTCATTATATTTAAATAAGGCTTTTATGTAGTATACAGGAGCTATTTAAGCACCTTGCTTCTTTGAACTAATATGACCTTTTCACTAGTTTTCAGTATGGTGATGGACTCTTTGAGGTAACTCAAATTAATGCAATGAATGGAAGATCAGACTTTTAAGGTTTATTAGTCACTCTTCTATGAGAGACTGCACCGGGGTGTTTGGTTATAAGAAAACTAGCAGGATGTTGTTGGTTTTACTTCTTGATGAGTAATCACTATATTTGGTTTCTGGCAAAGAAATGCAGTGTTCATTACTTTCAGAACAATCAGTATGTTAGTTGATTATTAGTAAAATCACTTTTATTAGCATCTTATTTATTAGCTGCCAATGTTAGTGGTTATTGAAGGCCCTTAGGTGATTCATTTACAACTATGCCCCAGTTAGCTGATCACCTATGGCAGTACTATATATCACACTTCAGCCTTTATTAGCCATATTTCGGTAGTAAAATAATGCCATAGTCTCTTTTTAAGGTTCTTATCAAATGTGATTACTTTAAAACAGAAGAGTGAACTAATAGATCATAGTAGTTCTTAATAACCTACTAAATAATGTAAGAAAATTCTGTACTTTATTCCTAAGATGTAGCTGTCATCAATTTACTAATTGACACAACATTATATCTATACATTTGGTTCATACAAAAAATTGTTTGTTATTGATGAGAAGCCTTATTTTTATAGTTATGACTATAGACATTTAGGCAGGTGCTGATTGGATGCTGCTTTTGATAGGAGGTCGATTTGAGTGACTGATGTCATTCGAGTTAGGAGTTTTAAACTCCAGAGGGGTTTGGGTTGGTTATTTTGTTTTATGTTTATGTTATAAATATTTTCTAGTAACTTTTCAGATGTTCATATCTTATGTAGTAGGAAACATCCTTAATTTTAAGAATATGATACTCTTACACTATGTTTGTTCTAATGATCATAATAGTATTCCTATTAGATATATTCTTGTGTATTTCTTAGATCAGTATGTTTATATTTACATCATTTAATTTTCAATGGCTACACTAAAAGGTATATCAGTTAACATTAATGGTTTAAGTAATCCTAATAAAAGGAGGAATTTAACTAGATATCTTAAGTTACATAAATCCCAGTTATTATTTTTACAAGAAACTCACTTAATAACAGAGGATATATTCAGACTTGAATCTAAAACATATAAGATTTTAGTAAGTTCTGAACATACTAAGAAAAAGAGAGGAGTAGCTATCATATGGAACAGCATAATGCCTTTTCCTAAAATAATAGATACATATAAGGATAATAAAGGAATGTTTTGTGCAGTCACCATAGAAATAAATAGTACAATTTTCACATTGATTAACATATATTGGATCCCAGGGATAGGGATAAACACAGTGAAACAACATCTAGATCAAATTGTACTATTCTCTAAAGGGAACAGTATTTTGGCAGGAGATTTCAATTGTATTCTAGATTACAAAGACTCTAGTACTAATGGGAAGAGAAGAATATCTATATCTAAATTATTAAAAGACTTTTCAGATACTTATTTTTTGAAAGATATAAATTATTTTGCATATACTACTTCTTTGTTTTACACCTTTTTTTCTCATAGACATAACTCATACTCGAGGATAGATAAGAGTTTTTATTTCTAATAATTTAACAGATTCCTTAAACAAATCAGCAGTGATTTCATGTCCTTTATCACATCATAATTCTATAATTTTTGAAGTGGTAGTCAATCCAAATTTTAATATTAATATAAAAAGGATCCCAGCTTATATCACAAAATTAAAAGATTTTAATGATTTCATGTCTACAGAAGTACAGAATTTTTTAGAACTTAACAATACTAATGATATATCAGAAATTTACATATGGGATGCCCTAAAAGCTTATCTATATGGTAGGATATTGAATTGGTACAACAAAAAAAGAAAGCTTGGGATAAAGAGCTGCAAGATATACAATGTAAATTAGACACTTTAAAACTTAGTAATATGGGTGATAAAGATATATCAGATAAAAGAAAAGAAATAAATATGTTAAATAATAAATATCTAGAAATATTAAAACATAAAACTATGATCAATATAGAAAAATTCAAGTTTATACATTTCTCTTCTAACCCTAATTCCTTAAAAATTCTTGCTAATAAAACAAAAAGATTAAATAGATTTATTCATATTAATGAAATATTCTCCCCTAAAAAAGGAAAAATGGTATCGGAAATTCATAATATATTAACTAAATTTAGAGAGTTTTTTAACTCTAAAGAGGAAATAAAAACATTTATTAATAAATACACTAAAACAAGACTTTCAGAGGAACAAGAGATTTCTATTGATAAACAAATATCTTTCAAAGAACTTCAAACTCACATTACCAAATTAAAGCAAAATAAAGCACCAGGAAATGACGGCATCATTCCTGAAATTTACAAATTACTACCTATAAATGCTCTAAAATTGCTTTATAAAGTATTTAATCTTGTTCAGGACAAACACATAATTCCACCTTCTTGGAAGTACACTTTTATTTCTCCTATTTTAAAATCTAACAAAGATCCCTGTAAGTGTACCTTCTATAGACCCATCTCCCTATTAAACACTGATTACAAATTATTTATGTCCTTTTATGCAGAAAGGCTTAAAACACTTTTAACCAAATTAGTTGATAGTAATCAAATGGGGTTTATAATGAAGAGAACTTCATATGATAACATTAAAAGAATATTAACTTTAATTGATTCAATGAAAAGTCTTAAAACAAATTTAACCCTAGTTTAGTTTAGATATAAATTGTGCTTTCGACTCAGTTACATGGGAATATTTGTTCACTCTATTAAAGGAATTAAATTTCTCCAATAATTTTATCAATCTTATCACTCTGTTATATGAAGGTAGCCAAGCTTATGTTAAAATTGGCATTAGTATGTCTCAAAATATACCAATAGTAAAAGGTACTAAGCAAAGGGTGTCCTTTATCCCCTCTTTTATTTTCATTAGTTATGGAACCATGGGCAAATTTAATAAGACATGATGCAGATATTGAAAGATACAAGTTAAACCCCACTATATCATCTACAATACAAATGTTTGCAGATGACATATTGATTACTCTTGGGAGTAGAAGGGAATCTATACAAAAACTTTTTAAAAACATGGAATATTTTCAAAAAAATTCCGGCCTTACTTTTAATAATAATAAAACACAAATTCTTTTAACAGGTTCAAAAAAATACAATATACCCGATGAATGTGATGAATATATAGCTCAGTCTCAACAAATAGCATATTTAGGTATAATTATTACTAACAATATTAAAGATACCATTCAAATAAATTATAATAAAAGTCTATTACAGATAGAATATTTAATAAATAAATGGAACAAATTACCCTTTTCTACGGATGATAAACTTTTAATAATAAAGATGATCCTTCTCCCCAAAAACTTATATATAATTCAGTCTTTATCTATACCTCCTTCTTACCAAATAATTAAAAAATGCAATTCAATGATTCAGAAATTTTTGTGGTTCCCAAATAAGCCAAGGATTGCATTAACATACCACATGTATAATTGGAATAATGAGGATATAGCCTTACCAAATTTAGAAATGTATTCAGTTTCATCAGTATTCAGTACAATCTCTCATCTCATTGATGTGGAATATACTGCTAAGTGGAAAGAGTTGATAGAGGTATTGTCACAAAATACCAAAGATATAAACAGTTCCTATAAGTTAAATATAATTAATAATCCATTTATTTGGAGGTTAAAAGATTATATTTCTGAATTTTCTTCTCTGAGTTTTAACTCTAAGTATATAGTTTTTCTTTTAAAATCATTTAAAAATTTTATATTTAAATATAATACATATAAGAATTGGATTTTTTACTCTTCCATATAGCCTACACACACAGATCTATTTTCTCTTCAGATTATACAAAAATGTCTATATTTCAGCAAAAGCATTTAACATTTTGGCACCAAATGATAAATAATGAGATAAAATCCAATAGTTTACTCTTGGAAGAGTATAAACTTGATTCTTGTTTATGGTTAGAGCTTCAAGAAGTTAGACAATATGTATTAAATAAATTGGATTCTATATCTCATATAATTAGGAAAAAAATTCCCAAGCTAATACAATATATGATTTTATCAGTTTTGCATAAATCTCCTGCTAATAACAGGTTATCATACATTTATAGGGCAATTAAATGTGATTTAGATACACATTCAGATAATTATTGGAAATATTTTTGTTTAATTAATAATAATCCCCCTTCTGAGAAAGACAAATGTAATATTTTACAATCAGCAAGTATGACTACTTCTTCTTTAAAATGGAAATTATTCACATGGAGATTTTTAAATAGATCATTTATCACTCCTCATAATATAAGTATATTTTCTAAAAAATAATATAACATGTTGGAGATGTAATATTGAATTGAATGCTGACTGGTCTCATATGTTTTATAATTGCATATATTTAAGAAACTTTTGGGATGACATCAGTAATTTATTTCAAACAATTTTTACTGATAATTTCTTTATATCTAAATCGCTTGTTTTATTTAATACTCCTGTTCCTGATTGTGTAAAAGAGAATAAGTACCCTTTGGTTTGGCCTATACTATCTATAGCTAGAAAAACAATCACTAAGAATTGGAAATCTAGTACAGCACCTACATTTTTGGAATTTAAAAATATATTCCTTGAAACGTGTTATTTGGAAATGTTAACTATTAAATCTAGATCATCTAGGAATACTACATTATATAATTCATGGGATATCATCTATGAACTTCTAGAAAAATAGTTTATTAATTTATGTAAACAGATGATTTTTATTAATCCTACAGCTACATTAAGAATTTTTTTACATGATGAACGTCTTTGTACATAGTTTAGTTACATTGATTTATATATTTGAACGTTTGTTTTTTTAATTTGTTTTTTAACTTTAAAGAAAAAATGTTATAATTTCATGGAAATATTGGTTCATTTTAATAATTTAATAAAATTCTTTGGAAAAAAAAAGCACAAATAAGGATTACTGTAGTACATAAAGGATTAAAGATATGGTGGTTGGATTAAGAAATGCAGTGAATGGGGAGGGTGCGATGAAGAGGAGATTGAAAAGGCAGTAGAGTGCACTCATCATGAGTGCAGTTGTGAATTATAAACAGTAATCTATTTACATATATATACAAAAAGTTATGTATTCATATACAATTATAAGTGTAATCGATAATCTCTGTACATATATACAAAAGAGATGCATATCCATACACAAAGTATTGCACCACCTTGTATCTAGTCTTTTCCAAATTACATTACTTTGCATTACATCTAAGCTGCTTACATTAAACCTTTCATGCAGTTTTGCTGAAGCCCATATTTTTGCCATCCGTTATGCCCTGTCTGTACTTTTTCATCTGTAAAGACTAACCTTTCCCTTCAGTCCCTTTGCATTGTAATTTACATGGACGTTAAAGCTGATTTCCATGGCTTAACCCAGTGGGACTGCAGTATTAACTCACCTTTCTCTCTGATAATTCCAGTTACATACAGTGACATACAGCTAATTGGTAATTCACTCTAGTGGGTTAGTGCTTTACTCACCCAGTCAAAAAAAATCTTTTTAACATCTATATTAAATAATCACATTTTTAAAAATGACAGGGCACACACATTTATAGAAGACTGTCCTTAGTAACATTTTCCCTTATTATTTTCATGCAGTATATGTTTTCTTTTTAACAATTTTAATTCCCTCTAACATTACATAAATTGCTCAGTTTCTGCCTTCCCTAAAACCTCACTCATCTCTCTAAACCTATTCTGCTTGTATTGTTATAAAAATACCATTTATTTGCGTTTTCCCTTTTCTAGAAATCCCATCCCCAGATCTTTTATCTCCTTTAAATATTTAGTACTTCACCTACAGTTGCTTTAGATTTAGATTTAGATTTTGATTTTCTAGTCATTGCCTTTTTGCAGCCAATAACATAAAAGTTAGTAAGGTGTTATCATGTCTTGGTAGTTTAGATCCTATGTACTAGCTCAAAAGAGTCATTCCCTTTGATACTCTCTGCTTTTTGCCTGTACCTATAAGGCCATTTACATACCATGCTAATATTTACAGAGTGGCCATTGTGATGAAATGATATTACTCCTATCTGTACTGTTATACATGACATTTCTTTCCAATGTTTAGCTTACATGCACATGCAAATATATGACAGGCTGATCTCCTAAGTAGTTGCTTTTTGTCTCAATTTGTACCCATGTCACATTTTTAGGGCTTATTATTTCAATAAAAACACTTTAAAAATCAATTTTCTGAACCTCCATCCATGTTTAACTTAAAACAAGCACACACAAATGTGTACATTTTCCAAAAACAAAGTTTACCCCTGAAGATGGGAACAGTTGTCGCAACAACTAAGATTTTCACTATTGCATTAAATGCATTAAATTACTAAGGCAGCCAGGGTGACAAATACTTGAAAAACTTATTCAGCTCCCACTGTTTCAGACTTTATTTTTACTGAGCTGCTTGCCAGTGTAACTTTAAATGTTCATTACATTATATTTTCTACATTTCACTCGGATCATATTGAGACCTTTCATTACTAATGTACGTTTCACTCAGACTGTACTGTTCAGACCTGTTGTGATTAATTACTTGCACCTCTATACTTCTTGTCTCCAACTAATAGCATTTGCTAATGGAAAAATATCCAACAACTTTGCAAATACAGAGATATCATTTCCATGTCTCTCATAATTTAGTCTTATTTTTCATTCCTGTTTACTTAAAAAAAACTTATCTGTAGGTTATACTGAAAGTTTTAATCTAGACGTATACCTCTCTAAAAATAGGAAATTATAACCTTAGTTTTACATGTAATAAGATCAGTTCACCTTTACGTTTCCAACCCTATCAGCCCCAGATTACAACATTGTATTCACTTTAACTTGCTTCTGTCCAGTCTTTCTTGTCTTGTTACAGTATAAAGTCTGAGTGCATCACAACTAAGAAAAAGTAATTTCTTATTTTAATATTTTACTTAAAATCTTAATTCAAAGCAGCACAGTGGTGCAGTGGTTAGTGTTATAAAAATCTTACTTTAGAGCGGCATAGTGGTGCAACAGTTAGAGTTGTCGCCTCACAGCAAGAGGTTCTCCAGTTCGATTCTTGGCTGGTGTGCCTTCTGTGTGGCATCTCCTCCCTGCATTCTCTTGGGTTTTCCCTGAGTGCTTCGGTTTCTTCCCACATTCCAAAGATGTGTCTGGAGCATTTCTCCCCAGACTTCCTCTGAAAATGGGCTCTGTCCCAGCCGGATTTTCTGAGTAAACAAATGTTAAATAAAAAATAAATATGCTTAACAAATATAGCAGTCACTGACAAGACCCCTACTTTCATTTAAAATACCTTTGCCTGCACCCTATACAAATCTGTTGTGCAATATAACTTGCAATTTTTATGTAAATATTAATAAAACAACAACTGTTTTACTTATAGTTAATTACTTCTTCTGTCCTTTAGTTTTCTTCTAAACATATGTATAAAGTGGGGTTTGTGGTTTACAGTTCACCTACCAGTTTAGCACAGTGAACAAAATTCCAGTCTTATTCAGCCACTTCTTGCAAAGCTACATTTCACATGTCTAATCCTGTTTCTAATGGGATTAATGCTTTATTGTTTCTCATTTGTTCACTAATTTTGCATTGTTGCTAGTCTTCTTCCTGATCATCTTCATCTTCTAAAACCAATCTCTGGTTTAATTCGAACGTACTGATTCTTCTAGTCATCATCTGTTTTTTTTTTCTGTCATCCAAGCATTTACCTTTGTAACATTGGAAAATGTTTCACTGCAAAGTGTCTATGAGGTTTGCTATTGTAAGAAGGCTTGGAAGCAGAGTACAAAGGATTAGTCCAGATAAAGTCACTTTAGCTAGCAGAGCTAGGAGACTGACTCTCTCTCTCTCTGACACCCTCCTTGTGGGAGGAATAAAGACCCCTTTTTGAAGTTTCCAGTTGTTTACTCAGTTAAGTAGGTAGATGGATGAGTCTTCCAAGTCAAGAGGTGTAAGACATCATTCAGAGAGTCTGGTGATATCACACACTGTACTGAAATTCTCTGTTTGGAAAATGCATTTAAAGAGAAAAGCTCACAGCTAAAAGAAATATGAAACATTTTAATTTTAAGTACTGATTTTCCTAATTTAAGTCACTTCTTCCATTCAGGCTAGTAAGGTGGGAAGTGCACCCAGCAAGGCATTAGGTGTTATTATCTACTCTATCTACTCTTGTAGTTGTTGTAGTAATCATTTTATGCTATCTGAGACATACCATGGGATACTTGCAAACTAGCAAACCACAGCTGTTCTGCTTTAAACCAGCTGTACTTTTATAACATTCAACTTTCACAGACTTTAGCAATAAAAGGAAAGTTTTCCAGGGAGTTGTAAACAAGTTATTGCCAATAAACTCACAGGAGCAAGAAGAAATGTATTAGCAACTGACTCCATCATTAGGCACATGGACTGTTTGTACTAAAGGGTGATTGAAGACAGAGAGCCAGTTGTTTCTCTAATACCAGGATCTACAGTAGTTCAAGGGACCTTTGTAACCTTATTCTCTGCAAGTACTTTTTAATTTCTCCAAATACCATGACGGGAATGGACCCCATTCCTAAGTCAAAGTATGATTAAAGTTCATGAAATTAGTATTGTTTCAGTCTTTGATGTCAGCCAGTAGTGCTCTTCACAGCACCCGCAATATGCCCACTAATGACTCCTTCTGCAGTTCGTATGGAGTTGCATGTATTGGTAACATATCCAAATACGATTGTAAATTCTTTTTTATAAGACCCATTGCTCCTACTACTATTGGAACTGTCTGGATATCTTTCTTCCACATTGCTCTCATTTTTGCCTGCAGATCCTGATATTTTATGACTTTGTGTGTCTTTCTGTATGCAAGACACTGTAGTCACTGGGTGTGGCAATGCTACATGTTGTTCGTGTTTCACTGTTGCAGTCATTACATTTGGGTAATCTGTTGGCAGGTTGCCATCAGTCGGCCTGAATAACAAAGTCTTGGGTCCTGCGTTGGTTGCTGTATCCTCTTCCATGACGTCAGGCTGTCAGGGGTATAAAACATGCAGCCAACACCATTTTATTCCGTCTTTCTTGCCGTACGGTGCCCGAAGCAGAGGCAGTTCGCAGGTGCCGGTCAGCCGACTCCTGAAATTTTCGTATTCGAGTTTCAGAACTGAAGTCTTCAAACTAAAGCTAAGTACCCCGTTGGGGAAACTTTTTCTTGCTCCTTACCGATGTCGGTAAAAGTTAATAATTGCAATACTTGTGGGAAGCAAGTACCTCATAAGGATTTTCATTTGTACTGTATTTCTTGCCTAGGCCCTGATCACAACATGCCTTGCTGTCGGTTTTGTGCTAGATTTAACCAATGCACTATTAAGCGCCGGTATATTTTTGCTTCTGAATATTTTGGTTCAAGATTTAATTATCCTGAAATGTTGTCTGTTAGCAATCCGAATACCAGAGTTCATAAAAAATGCAAAGAAAAAGACAGAGACAGACCGTCGAGGTCCAAAACCGACGAAGCTTCTCCTAAGCCAGTCGCCGATTTGCCGGTACTCAGTGAGGCACTTTCGCAGCCCCTGATACCCGCTACTTTTGAGTCGCAGGCCTCTACCGAAACCCATTCGGAGTCTGGTATGCTGTGAGATTTTCAGAGTATTGAACCCGCGGATGTCTCTCCCTTGGATGGGTCCAGAGCCGCTGAGCAGGCACCGGCTTCTGAGGGAGTTTTCAGGCCTTAACATTTTTATATTAAACCGACGCCAGCAACAAAAACAAGGTCAAAAACAATTTCTATGTCTAAAAAACCGACGCATGAGCCACATGCTCAGGCCCCTATGCCTAAAAAACAGATTATCAAAATGGCTGAGGATATAATTACCTTGATCAGGGGTTCCCAACCCCCCCCCCCCCCCCCCCGCTAAGAGGCCTAGGCAAAGCACTGATTATGAATCTTCAGATCAGGTTTCCATTTCTTCTGATTCCTCTTCTGATCAGTAATTTTCTATTCCCCCCTGTGAGGATTCTGATGCAGAGGAATCCATCCCATCTGCATCTCCTCCTGAGGATTACTCTTTTGGAGAGACTTTGCATACTTTAAGGGAACATTTTCACTGGGAGAGTCAGGACTTCTCTGAATCAAAAAAGAGGCTTAGGGATTTCCTTCTTCTTCCTCAGCATAGGCCTTTGGCAATACCCTCCTGTATTAGTCATTGTTGATGATGTGTTTTCGGAATCAATCATGGCTCCTGATTCCCTGTCTCCAGCTCCTAGTAAGCCAGACAGATATTACAGAGTTCTTGAGTCCCACAAATTTCTTTTCAAAAATCCTGTTGCTGATCCTGAGACTATTTCCCAGGGTCCCAAGGGTGTAAAGGCCTCTACAGCCAAAAATCCTACCCCTTCTGATAAGAGATTCCAGGGCGCTGGATAGATGGGGTAAGAAGGTTTATACGTCTGCAACCTTGGCAATCAGGGCTTTAAACTGCCAGTTTCATATGCTTAAATATCAACAGCATGCTATGGGCTTACTGAAACAGAAAATGATGTTGATTTCTGATTGTGTGAAAAATAGAGTTACAGGAGTTATTGCATTCAGCAGAACTGGTTGGAAAGCATACTTTGCAATGTGGTTTTGATTCCTTGGAGGTGTCTTGTAGGGCCGCCGTTAATGGATCTGTGATTAGAAGGCATGCCTGGCTCAAGGAGCAAAATCTCCCTGATCATGTTAAAGCTAAATTGTTGGATGCACCTTTATAGCACGATACTATGTTTGGTAATAAGGCAGAAGAGGTTTTAAAGAAAATGGAAGACAAAGCTACATCTATGCAAACTGTAAAAGATTTCTTGCAAGTGCAGCCACCCAGGTTCTGTAGGCACTGGCCTACTAAAAATTGATCTTTTCTTTGTCCAACAGAGCCACTCAGGGGAAATCCAGGCACTCAAAATGTTCCAGATACCAATCACAGGGTTCCTACAGATCAAAGCAATGGGGTGCCTCCACCTCCAAATCTGAAGGAGAAAAAGCACAATCCTACAGTAAGCAGTCTCAATAACTTTCCTCTAACAGCACCAATCACTTATCTTTTGGCAGCCCCCTTGGGGGGGAAACTAGCACTTCATGCTCAAAATTGGCAGTTAATTACCCAGGACAAGTGGGTATTAAACATCATATCCCAGGGGTACAGATTTCATTTCCATACTCTGCCAATTCCAAACAGATGGCCGGATCTGCCACAAAACCAGTGGGCAGAGGCCCAGAAACAAGTAATTTCCCTCATGGATATGGGGGCTATTCAACTGGTACCAGAAAAGAAAAAAGGACAAGATTTTTATTCAAGACTTTTCCTGGTACACAGAAAAGACAATTCTTGGTGTCCAATACTGGACTTATCGATTTTGAACACGTTCCTGGACATTCCAAAATTCAAAATGCTGACTTTACAACAGCTACTGCCTATGCTAGGCAGGAATGCTTGGTTAGTAACTCTAGAC
This sequence comes from Protopterus annectens, assembly GCF_019279795.1. NCBI lineage: Eukaryota > Metazoa > Chordata > Ceratodontiformes > Protopteridae > Protopterus > Protopterus annectens. The sequence goes on from NC_056728.1 coordinate 133,101,142, forward strand.
TTAAAAGAGGCATACCTACATATCCCAATAAGGGAATCCTGCAGAAGATACCTCTGCTTCAAAGCAGGTTTTTTGCATCACCAATTCTCTGCACTGCTCTTTGGATTATCTACTGTGCCCAGGGTCTTTACAAAGTGCCTGGCACCAGTTATTGCATTCTGCAGGCAAAGAAGCATTCAAATTTATCCTTATCTGGTCTCATTCAAGCAGAGGACAAGGACACTCTTCTTCAACATCTGACTTTTGTAAAAAGGCTTCTAACATGCCTAGGGTACACCATAAACGAAAAGAAATCACAACTGGTACCCTCTCAAATAATTGCATTCCTGGGTGCAAGCCTGAATACAACTGCCCAGATGGCTTACCTCACGCCAGACAAACAAAGGCAACTGACGACATATTTCAAACAAATGGCAACAAAAACCCAGTTATCTACAAGACAAATTCTGCAGGCTTTGGGGTTCATGGCATCCTGCATTCTACTAATTGCATATGTAAGTCTGCATATGAGGAAACTTCAATGGTACCTAAAAAGTTTATGAAGTCAGCATTGTCACAGCCTGGAAACAATGATTCCTCTCATTCCCTGCCTACAACAGGAGTTTCTTTGTTGGGCAGAGACATGTCACCAAAACAAGGGACTGTCATTCACGCTACCCCCTGCCACCCAAACCCTCACTACAGATGCATCAGACTGTGCTTGGGGGGCCCACCTGGCAGGGGGATGCATTCAGGGCAAATGGAGCCCAAACCAAATGCATCTGCATATCAAACAGAAAGAGATGCTAGCTGTTCAGAATGCTCTAACAGCATTCAAGGACTTACTTCATCCAGGACAACTACTGATAAAGGCAGACAACACCACAGTTATGTGGCACATAAGCAAGAAGGGGGGCACGCACTCATACCCCCTTTGCAGACTAGCCATGGCCTTGTGGAACACAGCCTTGACTTACCAAGTACATCTTCAAGCTCATTTCCTGCCAGGAAAGCAAAATATAATGGCAGGTGACCTAAGCAGAAATCTTATGGACCCCCATGAATGGAAACTGGATCCACAAATCTTCAGCATGTTAACACAGAAATGGGGGAGCCCAGACATAAATCTATTTGCCTCTCCCCAAAATTATCAGTTGGACAAATTCTGCACAAGAACTCATCACAAAAAAGCATAGAAAGTGGATGCTCTATCCTTCAGCTGGAAGAACATATCAGTCTATGCCTTTCCCCCTCTGCCTCTGCTATCCAAGGTCTTACTAAAAGTCAGACAGGAAAAACAAAAGTGATCCTAATTGCTCCGGACTGGCCTCGCAAGCACTGGTGCCCGCTTCTAAGGAATATGTCTCACCTTCCTCCATGGTACTTGCCTCAAATACCTCATCTACTATGTCAGCAGAACTATCACATTCTGCACACTCGGTTCCAAACTCTGAATCTTGCAGCATGGCTAATTGACTAATTATTCAAACAACACCTCTCAGTAAATCTGTGATGGATGTCATTTTGCAACCAGAAGGCCTAGTACTAGAAAATCTTATGCTGATAAATGGAAGAGATTCTGTGCTTGGAACCAAGCACAAGGAATAGACACAGCAAAGCCCAATATTCCTCCGATTTTACAATACTTGACCAAGATGCTTGACAATGGCCTATTTTTTTCTTCAATAAAAATCCATGCCTCTGCCATCTCGGCTCATTACAACACAGAGCCTCCCCTCTTTTCTCATCTACTGCTTAAACAGTATCTTAGCGGGGCCAAAAAGTTAAGGCCTCCCAGAAGAGCACCAACTCCTGCATGGGACCTCAATTTTTGTGCTGGAAAAACTCACCCTGCCTCCTTTTGAACCAGCAGCTACTGCGGATATAAAATTTCTATCTTGGAAAACAGCTTTTTTTTGGCAGTCACTTCAGCAAGAAGGGTTTCAGAACTACAGGCTCTCATGGCAGTGGAACCTTTTATATTTTACCCGAACAGGGGGTCCCTCAGCACTAATCCTTCTTTTATGCCTAAGGTGGTATCCAGTGTGGCTCTTAACCAGACCATTCACCTGCCAACATTTTACCCAAATCCGCAGAGCAGGGGGGGGGGCAGATTCTGCATTCATTGGATGTACACAGACAACTAAGATTCTACTTAAATAGGCCAAATCTCTAAAAGTCTGAGCAACTACTGGTAGCATTTGCTGCAGGATCAGAGGGGAAGGCTATATCAAAGCAGACTATTTCTAAATGGATAAGCCACTGCATTTGTTTCTGCTATTTACACCATGGTAAACCTGTGCCCAAGGGGATCAGATCACATTCCACCGGGGCTGCCTCTACTTAATCAGCTTTTCTCAAAGGGGTCCCAACCAAAGACATTCTAGAAGCTGCTACATGGAGCTCTGTTCATACCTTCACAAAGCATTATCATTTACCTCTCTTCTCCAGTTCCAGGGCAGGCTTTGCCACTGCAGTCCTGCAGGTCTTTATAGCCGCTCCTAATGCTGTTTAGTTCCATCCTCCCATCCATAGCTTTGGGATTCTACCCATATGTAATGACTGCAACAGTGAAACACGAAGAACATAGTACAGATGTTCTTCGTGTTTCACTGTTGCAGTCATTACATTTGGGTAATCCTGCTGGCAGGTTGCCCTCAGTCAGCCTGAATTCCAAAGTCCTGGGTCCTGCGTCCTCTGCTGTTGCCCCTTCCCTGACGTCGGGTAGTCAGGGGTATAAAAGATGCGGCCGACGCCATTTTCTTTAGTCTTTCTTGCCGCGCGATGCTCGAAGCAGAAGCTGTTCCCAAGTGCCGGTCGGCCGACTCCTGAGATTTTCGTGTTCGAGTTTCAGATCCGAAGTCTTCAATAAAGCTAAGTACCCGTTAGAAACTTTTTCTTGCTCCAGACCGATGTCAGAAAAAGTAAATAATTGTATTTCTTGTGGAAAGCAAATACCTCATAAGGACTTTCATTCTTACTGCATTCCTTGCCTAGGCCCTGATCATTGTGCTAGATTTAACCAACGCACTATTAAGCATTGGTATGATTTTGCTTTAAACTATTTTGGATGCCGGTTTAATTATCCAGAAATGTCATTGCATAGCCATCTGACTACCGGAGTTCACAAAAAACGCAAAGAAAAGGAGAGAGAGAGAGAGACAACCTATGCCCAAAACCGACAACGAAGCTTCTCCTAAGCCAGTCGCCGGTTCTCAGTGACGCCCGCTACGGACTCCCATGTGGAGTAGGCCATGCCGCTGGAAACTCAAGGTATTGGAGCCTCGAATACTATTCCTTCAGATGAGTCCAGAGCCGCTGAGCAGACACCGGCTTCTGAGAGTGCATTCAGACCTAAACATCTTTACATTAAACCAACCTTAACTTCAAAGGCTAAAGCACCTTCTAAAGTAAAGAAACAGACTCAAGAGCCACGTGGACAGGCCTCTATGCCCAAAAAACAGATGCTCAAAATGGCCGTAGACTTGATTACCTTGATGAGGGGTTCCCATCCCCCTCCTGATAAGAGGCCTTGGCAAGAGACTGACTATGAATCTTCAGATCAGGTTTCTGTTTCTTCTGATTCCTCTTCTGATCAGGAATATTCTCTTCCCCCCCTATGAGGATTCTGATGCTGAAGAATCTATACCTTCAGCTTCTCCTCCAGAGGACTATTCTTTTTGGGAAACCTTGCATACCATGAGGGAGCATTTCCACTGGGAGAGCCAAGATTTTTCAGAATCTAAAAAGAGGCTCAGGGATTTCCTTTTACTACCTCAACACAGGCCACTAGCCATCCCACCTGTGTTAGACATTGTAGATGATGTGTTTTCAGAGTCTAGTCTTACCCCTGACTCCTTACCTCCAGCTCCTGTTAAGCCTGACAGATATTACAGGGTTCCTGACTCTGATGGGGAAAAAAGGTTTACACATCTGCTACCTTGGCTATAAGGGCCTTAAACTGTCAGTTTCATATGCCCAAATATCAGCAACATGTCATGGCATTGCTTAAACAGAAAATGTTATTAAACTCTGAATGTGCAGAAGACAAGGAAATGCAGGATTTATTGCATGCAGCTGAACAAGTTGGAAAGCACTGCAATTTGGTTTTGATTCTTTGGAGGCCTCCTGCAGGGCCGCAGTTATGGGTTCTGTAATTAGGAGGCATGCTTGGTTAAAGGAATAAAATCTGCCTGATCATGTCAAAGTTAAATTATTAGATGCACCTTTACAGCATGATACTTTGTTTGGTGTTAAGGCAGAAGAGGTGTTAAAGGAAATGGAGGACAAAGCTAAATCTGTGCAAACTGTCAAAGATTTCTTACAAGTACAGCCACCTAGGTTTAGTAGACACTGGCCTACAAAGAACTGGTCCTTTCCTGTGTCAGACAAACCTCAAAGGGGCAGATACAGATGCCCTAGAGGCAGATCCCAGCCGCAAGGTTTATACAGGTCAAAGCAATGGGGTGCTTCTACCTCCAAAGTTGGAGAAGACAAATCACAACCATACAGGAAACAATACCAATGACTTCCCCCTGCCTGCAGCAAGCACTTAACTCCTGGCAGCGCTCTTAGGGGGAAAATTAGCACTTTTTTCCTCAAAATTGGCACATTATAACCCAGGATAAGTGGGTTCTAAATATCGTGTCACAAGGGTTACAAGTTCCATTTCCATACCCTGCCAAAGGCAAATGGCTGGCCAGATCTGCTAAAAAAACAATGGGCAGAGGCACAAAAACAAGTCTCATCCCTCATGGACATGGGGGCCATTCAACAAGTACCAGAGCAAGAGCAGGGACAAGGATTTTACTCAAGACTGTTCTTGGTACCCAGAAAGGACAAAGCCTGGAGACCAATACTAGACCTATCTATTCTGAACACATTCCTGGATATACCAAAGTTCAAGATGTTGACTTTGCAGCAGCTTCTGCCCATGCTGGGCAAGAACGCTTGGCTTGTGACTCTAGACCTAAAAGAGGCATACCTGCATGTCCCAATCAGACAATTATGCAGAAGATACCTTAGATTCAAGGCTGGCTCAATGCATTACTAATTTTCTGCACTGCGCTTTGGCTTGTCTACTGCGCCCAGGGTCTTTACAAAGTGCCTGGCACCAGTAGTTGCATTATTCAGACAGAGGAATAGAAATATATCCTTACTTGGATGACTGTCTAATTCAAGCAGAGAACAAGGACATTCTTCTACAGCGTCTGGCATTTGTGAAAAAACTTCTAACATGCCTAGGGTACACAGTCAATGAAAAGAAATCAAAACTAGTACTCTCTCAAGAGATAATATTCCTGGGTGCAAGATTAAATACAACTGCCCAGATGGCTCATCTCACACCAGGCAAACAAAGGAAACTGACCACCTATTTCAAAATGTTGGCAACAAAGGCCCAGTTATCTGTAAGAACAAATCTGCAGGCTGTGGGCTTCATGGCATCTTGCATCCTACTAATTCCATATGCAAGACTGCATATGAGGAAACTTCAATGGTACCAAAAAAGTGTTTGGACTCAACATTTCCACAGCCTGGAAACAATGATTACTCTCATTCCCTGCTTACAACAGGAGTTTCGATGGTGGGCAAAGGCTTGTCACCAAAACAAGGGACAGCCATTCACTTAACTCCCAGCCAGGCAGACACTAACAACAAATGCATCAGATTATGCCTGGGGAGCCCGCATGGCAGAAAGATGCATTCAGGGCACATGGTCCTCAAACCAAATGCATCTACAAATCAATCAAAAAGAGAAGCTAGCTGTTCAAAATGCCCTGACAGCCTTCAAGGACCTGCTTCATCCTGGACAACTACTGATAACGACCGACAACACCATGGTCATGTGGTATATAAACAAGCAGGGGGGCACACATTCTTACCCCCTTTGCAGACTAGCCATGACTTTGTGGGACACAGCATTAACTTACCAAGTACATCTGCAGGCACAGTTCCTGCCAGGAAGGAAAAATACTCTGGCAGATGAACTAAGCAGAAACCTCATGGATTCCCACAAGTGGCAGCTGGATCCACAAGTCTTCAGCATGATAACAAATGAATGGGGATGCCCTGACATAGATCTATTTGCCTCCCCCCACAACTAACAACTAAAAAGATTCTGTACAAGGACTTATCACAGGCAAGCATGGAAAGTGGACACCCTATCTTTCAGCTGGAAAAACCTATCAGTATATACCTTTCCCCCACTGCCTCTCCTCCCCAAGGTATTCCTAAAGGTCAGACAGGAAAAGCCAAAAATGATACTGATTTACTCCAGACTGGGCCCACCAGTACTTGTTTCCAATCCTAAAGAACTTGTCTCAATGCACAGCTTGGACCTTACCTCAAGTACCTCATCTACTGTCCCAGCAAAACAATCAGATCCTGCACAGCCAACTCAGGACTTTAAACCTGGCAGCATGGCGGATTATGTAGTCATACAAACATACCTCTCAGTAAAGCTGTGATGGATGTCATTTTGGAGGCCAGAAGGCCTAGTACTAGAAAATCTTATGCTGGAAAATGGAAGAGATTCTGTGCTTGGAACCAGGCACAAGGAACTGATACAGCTGTGCCAAATATTCCTCAGATTTTACAATACTTAACTGAGATGCTGGACAAAGGCCTATCTTTTTCATTTATTAAAATTCATGCCTCTACCATTTCGCTCATTACAATACAGAGCCACCAATCTTTTCTCATCCCTTATTAAAGCAGTACCTCAGAGGAGCCAAAAATTTAAGGCCTCCTAGAAGATCACCAGTACCTGCATGGGACCTCAATTATGTGTTGGAAAAGCTCACCCTGCCTCCATTTGAACCAGCTGCTACCGCTGATATAAAGTTCTTATCATGAAAAACAGCTATGCTACTAGCAATTACTTCAGCAAGAAGAGTTTCAGAGCTACAGGCCCTCATGGCTGTAGAGCTTTTTATCATATTTTACCCAGACAGGGTGTCTCTGAGGATAAATCCTACATTTATGCCTAAGGTGGTTTCCAGTGTGGCTCTTAACCAAACTATTCATCTGCCAACCTTTTATCCAAATCCGCAGAACAAGGGGGAGAAAATTCTGCATTCCTTGGACGTACACAGACAGCTAAGATTCTACTTGAGCAGGACTAAAGCTCTAAGAAAAACTGAGCAATTACTAGTGACATATGCTGCAGGATCAGAAGGAAAGGCTATTTCAAAGCAGACAGTTTCAAAATGGATAAGCCACTGCATCCGTTTCTGCTACTTACACCATGGCAAACCTATACCCAAGGGCATTAGGTCTCATTCCACCAGAGCTGCAGCTACTTCAGCAGCCTTTCTCAGAGGAGTACCAACCAAAGACATTCTAGAGGCTGCTACTTGGAATTCTGTTCACACCTTTACAAAGCATTATCATTTGCCTCTCTACTCTAAGTCCAGGGCAGGCTTTGCCACTGCAGTTCTTTAGGGCCTTATAGCCGCACCTAATGCTGTTTAGCTCCAGCCTCCCAACCATAGCTTTGGGATTCTACCCAAATGTAATGACTGCAACAGTGAAAGACGAAGAACATAGTACAGTTGTGTACACTTACCATAAATGTAGATGTTAGAGTGTATTCACTGTTGCAGTCCAGGTTACCCTCCTGCCATCCCCCTTTCATTCTGGAGTTTATCTTTCCTTCTGTATCTTCTACAACCTATGTGGTGTATTTGCTTGTAGATGAAGGTAAAGTTTATATTGATGCATGTGTGTGTGTGTGTGTGTGTGTGTGTGTGTGTGTGTATGTATATATATATATATATATATATATATATATATATATATATATAGATATATATAGATATATATAGATATGTGTAGATATATCTATATACATATTTTTGCTACCTTTCTGGGGGCACCTGACATCTGGGGCAAGAAAAACTAAAGAAAATGGCGTCTGCTGCATGTTTTATACCCCTGACGACCTGACGTCATGGAAGAGGAGACAGCAAGCGATGCAGGACCCAAGACTTTGGAATTCAGGCCGACTGAGGGCAACCTGCCAGCAGATTACCCAAATGTAATGACTGCAACAGTGAATACACTCGAACATCTACATTTATGGTAAGTGTACACAACTGTACTTTGCTGTGTGCCACTCTGTGGGTACGTAGCCTGTGGAGAGGCTGAGTTTGAACAGTGTGTTTAGGTGAGGGGTTAGTTTGTTTTTGAGCTCATGTAGGACGCAGCCTGGGACACCATCCGGTCCCATTGATGCTGTGTTTTTGGCTTTGGAGAGGGCTGTTTTAACCTGAATGTCTGTGATTTCAGGGTCTCTACATTCTTCTGGTATGGTTATGGGCCCTTTTGCGGGTGAGAGGGGGGTGAAGTTTGGCTGAACCTGTCTGCCAGGATGTTGGCAGTATCGGTCGGTTCAATGTATTTTGTGCCATTCTGCACTAACTCCGAGCAGATCTGAGCATTGCCACTTAGATTCTTGACATAGCTAAAGAATGCCTTATTGTTATCTTTGGAGTCCTTGGCAATTTTTCTTTCAAAGCTCGCCTTGGATGATTTTATGAGGGATTGTAGTTTCTTGCTGAATATATATTTATATATATATTATGTGTGTGTGTGTGTGTGTGTGTGTGTGTGTGTGTGTGTGTGTGTATATATATATATATATATCTATATAAAATGTGTGTATGTGGCTTGTTGGCTGTTGGTGAAGCACCCACCAAGAGGAGAAAACAAAAACAAAAAAAATATTGCTTTTTTCCCACTTTTCTGAGATTTAAAAAAGTTCAAGTTACAGGCTTGCTGTTCTTGAACTGTTTTGTAAGTTTCTGTGAGGCCATTTTTGCTTGGGCTAAAGGAAAGTCTTTCTGTTGATCAGTGGCAGTGATAAACATTGAGCTGCTTCCCTGCCCCCGTGGGAGTGGTTACTGACTTGAAACTGTAGTTTTATTGGCCAAAAGGGGTCATTTCCAAAACTCCTTCATCTTCCTCTCTTAAAACCTAGTTGCCTCGTGGTTTTGGCATCTTTTCAGGCTTGTTGGCTGTTGGTGAAGCACCCACCAAGAGGAGAAAACGCTGAGAGAAGAAAGGAGCCACTTTTGAGATTTTAAGTATTTTTCCTCTGTTTATTTGATAAGTTTTTCTGCATAGCTGCCTAGTTTGAGCATTTTCTGGCTTGTTAAACTTGACTTCTGCATTAGTAGCTGTATTTAGAGCAAAACCAAAAGCTGTATACTGAATTTCCTGTTTGCACTTAATTTAAAAATCGTTTTTTCTCAAAACTTGCATATTTTCTGTCTTTGACCTAGCACTCTTGTGTGGGGTCATTTACTGCACTGTTATAACTTGATATTACTTGTGAACCTCTGCTATCTCTGAAAAAACAAAAACAAAAAAAATCTTGCTTTTTCCCCACTTTTCTGAGATTTAAAAAAGTTCAAGTTACAGGCTTGCTGTTCTTGAACTGTTTTGTAAGTTTCTGTGAGGCCATTTTTGCTTGGGCTAAAGGAAAGTCTCTCTCTGTTGATCAGTGGCAGTGATAAACATTGAGCTGCTTCCCTGCCCCCGTGGGAGTGGTTACTGACTTGAAACTGTAGTTTTATTGGCTGTTTTGGGTCAGTTCCTGGCTCTTTCCAGCCCCTGCTATCAAGCACGCTTTAGAGTGCTTTAGCACGATTTAGCGCGGAGTTGCCACTAGAGCAGCATCGGGCAGCGCCGGTTTAACAAGGTTAAACTTTTTCTGGCTCCATAAAGTCTGTTCTTCATTTTTTCCCTTAGAACTGCTCTACTAGTAATCTAAACAGTATATCCCTTAACTATAAAGCGCAGCACTTGTTCCTAAAAGCTTTTACTTGTCTTAAAAGCATCTTCTTTTCAGGTTTAGCACTTCTGTATTATACAAAGTCCCTCACTAGAAACCCCCCCCCCCAGGAGTACCCACTTCCTTACTAAGTCCTCTCTTATTCAGTTACACCCCTAACTTCTAAATTTCTCTAGCATGTCGAAGGGCCAGATGCTGGCGTCCTCTCCTGTCCAGTTGGTGAATTTGGGAATATTGAGGCAATGTTACAATTGCCTCATGTACACTGACAACCCTCTCCTCCTCCCACATAACACAAATACTTGCGAGAGATGCAGCTATTTAGCCAAACTGGAGGCTGAGGTCTCTCAACTCAGGACTGGCAAGACCAGACAGGAGGAGAAGGCAACTACACACACCACAAAACCAGTCTTACATAAAGCTATCACAACAATGAATCAAACACATAAACACACAAAGTCATACTCAGAGGCTCTGAGCAAAAATTTACCTAAACAGCAGAGGGCTCCAAAGCAGACATCCAAGCAACTGCCACCTCATGACACACCACAGGCAACACATAAACCACAAAATCAGTGTGGAAAGCAGTCACAGCCCTTAAGGCCAAATACAACACCAAACATACTTGTCATAGGTGACTCCATAGTCAGACACACTGACGTCCCACTCGCCAGGCTGAACAAGGAGAGGGTCACAGTAAGCTGCCTATCGGGTGCTAGAATCCGCCACATAACACAAGCACTCAGGTCACTCCACAGCAAGTACAAATATGACACAGTCATTGTCCATGCTGGTGTGAACGACCTGAGACGTACCTCCCTGGACTACATGAAAAGAGACATAGAGGAGCTCTCTGATTATGTAGCCCAGGCAGGTATGACCCTGACCCTGAGCAGTATCCTTCCTTCACCAAGAATGATGCCACAACATAGAGACAAGATGATCAGCTTTAACAATTGGCTTAATTTCTGGTGTCATTCAAAGGGGATCCAGTGTCTGTCTGCATGGGATGACATGCTTGACAAGCCACACTGCTTCGCAAGGGGCGGCTTGCACCTGTCACCCCTGGGATTCCGGATATTGGCTAAGGCTGTTGCCACCCCCATAGTGCCTTTTTTAGGCAAGGCTCAAATTCTAAACCTACCACCCTAGAAAACAAAATGGGAAGAAACTAAGGGTAATGCTGCTCAATGCCAGAAGTCTAAATCTCAAAATGCACGCTCTTGAGGCCCTTCTCAGTATGGAGAACATCGATGTCTGTGCTGTGACGGAAACCTGGTTCAAGGCTCCTGAGAGCACCCGGCACTATCAGGTTTTACCTCATATCATGCGTTCCGGCCCCAAAACCGGACCACACCACAAAAGGAGGGTGTATCCATATTCATCAAGGATACCCACACCTCCAGGTTGGTGGCAATGCAAGCATCGGAAACCATCCAGGTGCAATTAACCATAGGCAAAACTGCTCTACAATTTGTAGCATGCTACAGGCCACCCTCTCAAACTCAGGAACCCCACACAGCCTTCCTGAAGACACTGGAGGTATAAATGTATCTCCAAACACCATTATATTGGGTGACTTCAACTACCGAATATGGACTGGGAACATTACTCAAGCCCCAACTTTCTAGCCCAAAGGTTCCTGGAGTTCATAAATTCAAATGCCATGGAACAACTAGTCAACGTTCCCACAAGAGGAGAAAATATACTAGATCTCATCATCACAAACATGGGGACAAAATGCTCCACACCGGAAGTATATCCCTCATTGGTGAGATCAGATCACAAACTTATCTCACTGGAAATCCACATCCCGCCCCCACCCCAAACAAAAAAGACCACAGTGAAGAACTTCTCTAAAGCAAACTTCACACTACTCAAGACTGGTGTGGTATCCTTCAAGGCCCCCGAGCCAGTGGAAACCACAACCCAAGCTGCGGAAGCTTTTACAAATGCCTTCTATGAACACCTCCAGGACTGCATGGATCAGGCAATCCCTAATAAAACCAAGACTCTTTCCACCAAGGGCAAACGTCCAGTCTGGTGGACCCCAGCCATAAACAAACTTTACAATAAGAGGAGAAGCCCCAACTTTCTAGCCCAAAGGTTCCTGGAGTTCATAAATTCAAATGCCATGGAACAACTAGTCACCGTTCCCACAAGAGGAGAAAATATACTAGATCTCATCATCACAAACATGGGGACAAAATGCTCCACACGAGTATATCCCTCATTGGTGAGATCAGATCACAAACTTATCTCACTGGAAATCCACATCCCGCCCCCACCCCAAACAAAAAAGACCACAGTGAAGAACTTCTCTAAAGCAAACTTCACACTACTCAAGACTGGTGTGGTATCCTTCAAGGCCCCCGAGCCAGTGGAAACCACAACCCAAGCTGCGGAAGCTTTTACAAATGCCTTCTGTGAACACCTCCAGGACTGCATGGATCAGGCAATCCCTAATAAAACCAAGACTCTTTCCACCAAGGGCAAACGTCCAGTCTGGTGGACCCCAGCCATAAACAAACTTTACAATAAGAGGAGAAAGCTGTTACATGATAGAGCAAAATCCATAAAAGAGAAGACACCCTTGATCATTATTAGTAAAAAAATACGAGCACTCATAAAATCATCCATGGCCAAATTTGAGAGAAAAATTGCAATAGATTCAAAAGACAATCATAAGGCCTTCTTCAGCTGTGTTAGAAACCTTGGTGGAAACTCCCAGATATGCGCAGAATTAGTCCAAAATGATACAAAAATCACTGAACCCACAGACATTGCCAACATACTGGCAGACAGGTTCAGTGCAAACTTCACCCCCTCTCCCAAAAGGAGAGATAACTATCCCAGCGGTGTAGCCTCCCAGACATCTCTAATGCGCAGGTGAAAGCTGCTCTCTCTAAAGCTAAAAACACAGCATCAATGGGACCGGATGGTGTCCCCGGCTGTGTGCTACATGAACTCAACGAGAAACTAAACCCGCATATAAGGCAGCTGTTTAATCTTAGCCTTACCACAGGATACGTGCCCAAGGAGTGGCGTACGGCAACTGTGGTCCCACTCCACAAAGGCGGTACCACTACGGACCCTGGAAATTACCGCCCCATAAGCTTAACAAGCCTGGTCTGCAAAGCTATGGAGAGGATCATAATGGAACTCATAAACAAAGACATAGGGGACTTGCAGACATTGGACCCGACCCAGTTTGGCTTTGTCAAGGGCAGATCATGCCTTTTGAACTTGGACTACTTCGAAACAGTCACCAAGGCCATTGATGAGGAAAAGGCAGTCCATACAGCCTA